>NW_027511785.1:0-21403 GCF_048772815.1 Callospermophilus lateralis | reverse complement strand
ACTCTAAAGTCAACACGGTTTGCGCATAGCTCCATTGAAAACTTGACTCAAATGTAAGTAGTTCTAAGTTCTATCTCTATGGTTTGTTTCCTCTTGAAGTACCCCATGCAGAGACTGGCGAAAAACACTTTCGTTTTAAAGGGGTTGCCAAGCTTCCAAAACAACTACTAGTTTGCTGAAATCTCAGCAAACATTTTTTCACCAAATCTTGATGATACTTGGTGGAATGATCAGTTCACTAATCCCACTTGGCTGCCCAACTTTCAATCTTCTAGGTTCAAGCGTTCGTTTAAAGTAACAGTTTGAATTTTTAGGTTTCACTCTGTTTTCTGCTATAGAGATAGATGTGTTTGAAACTCTAAATCAAACACGGTTTGTGCTAGCTCCGTGAAACTTGACAAAAATAATTAGTTCTAAGTTCTATCTCTATGGTTTGTTTCCTCTTGAAGTACCCCCATGCAGAGACTGGCGAAGAACACTTTCTTTGAAGGGGTTGCCAAGCTTCCAAAACTACTAGTTTGCTGAAATCTCAGCAAACATTTTTTCACCAAATCTTGATGATACTTGGTGGTAATGATCAGTTCACTAAGCCCACTTGGCTGCCCAATTTCGACTCTTCTAGGTTCAAGCGTTCGTTTCCAGTAACACTTTGAATTTTTATGTTTCACTCTGTTTTCTGCTATATAGATAGATGTGTTTGAAACTCTATATCAACACGGTTTGTGCTAGCTCCGTGAAACTTGACCAAATAAAGTAGTTCTAAGTTCTATCTCTATGGTTTGTTTCCTCTTGAAGTACCCATGCAGAGACTGGCGAAAAACACTTTCGTTTTAAAGGGGTTGCCAAGCTTCCAAAAAACTACAAGTTTGCTGAAATCTCAGCAAACATTTTTTCACCAAATCTTGATGATACTTGGTGGTAATGATCAGTTCACTAATCCCACTTGGCTGCCCAACTTGCAATCTCTAGGTTCAAGCGTTCGTTTCCAGTAACAGTTTGAATTTTTGGTTTCACTCTGTTTTCTGCTATATAGATAGATGTGTTTGAAACTCTAAATCAAACACGGTTTGTGCTAGCTCCGTGAAACTTGACAAAATGAAGTAGTTCTAAGTTCTATCTCTATGGTTTGTTTCTCTTGAAGTACCCCATGCAGAGACTGAGCAAAGAACACTTTCGTTTGAAAGGGGTTGCCAAGCTTCCAAAAAACTACTAGTTTGCTGAAATCTCAGCAACCATTTTTTCACCAAATTTTGATGATACTTGGTGGTAATAGATCAGTTCACTAATCCCACTTGGGCTGCCCAATTTTCACTCTTCTAGGTTCAAGCGTTCGTTTCCAGTAACACTTTGAATTTTTAGGTTTCACTCTGTTTTCTGCTATATAGATAGATGTGTTTGAAACTCTAAATCAAAACACGGTTTGTGCTAGCTCCTTGAAACTTGACCAAATGAAGTAGTTCTAAGTTCTATCTCTATGGTTTGTTTCCTCCTGAAGTACCCCATGCAGAGACTGGCGAAAAACACTTTCGTTTTAAAGGGTTGCCAAGCTTCCAAAAAACTACTAGTTTGCTGAAATCTCAGCAAACATTTTTTCACCAAATCTTGATGATACTTGGTGGTAATGATCAGTTCACTAATCCCACTTGGCTGCCCAACTTTCACTCTTCTAGGTTCAAGTGTTCGGTTTCCAGTAACAGTTTGAATTTTTAGGTTTCACTCTTTTTCTGCTATATAGATAGATGGTTGAAACTCTAAATCAAACACGGTTTGTGCTAGCTCCGTGAAACTTGAAAAATGAAGTAGTTCTAAGTTCTATCTCTATGGTTTGTTTCCTCTTGAAGTACCCCATGCAGAGACTGGCAAAGAACACTTTCGTTTGAAAGGGGTTGCCAAGCTTCCAAAAAACTACTAGTTTGCTGAAATCTCAGCAACCATTTTTTCACCAAATCTTGATGATACTTGGTGGTAATGATCAGTTCACTAAGCCCACTTGGCTGCCCAATTTTCACTCTTCTAGGTTCAAGCGTTCGTTTCCAGTAACACTTTGAATTTTTAGGTTTCACTCTGTTTTCTGCTATATAGATAGATGTGTTTGAAACTCTAAATCAAACACGGTTTGTGCTAGCTCCTTGAAACTTGACCAAATGAAGTAGTTCTAAGTTCTATCTCTATGGTTTGTTTCCTCCTGAAGTACCCCATGCAGAGACTGGCGAAAAACACTTTCGTTTGAAAGGGGTTGCCAAGCTTCCAAAAAACTACTAGTTTGCTGAAATCTCAGCAAACATTTTTTCACCAAATCTTGATGATACTTGGTGGTAATGATCAGTTCACTAATCCCACTTGGCTGCCCAACTTTCACTCTTCTAGGTTCAAGCGTTCGTTTCCAGTAACAGTTTGAATTTTTAGGTTTCACTCTGTTTTCTGCTATATAGAAAGATGTGTTTGAAACTCTAAATCAAACACGGTTTGTGCTAGCTCCATGAAACTTGACAAAATGAAGTAGTTCTAAGTTCTATCTCTATGGTTTGTTTCCTCTTGAAGTACCCCATGCAGAGACTGGCAAAGAACACTTTCGTTTGAAAGGGGTTGGGAAGCTTCCAAAAACTACTAGTTTGCTGAAATCTCAGCAACCGTTTTTTCACCAAATCTTGATAATACTTGGTGGTAATGATCAGTTCACTAAGCCCACTTGGCTGCCCAATTTTCACTCTTCTAGGTTCAAGCGTTCGTTTCCAGTAACACTTTGAATTTTTAGGTTTCACTCTGTTTTCTGCTATATAGATAGATGTGTTTGAAACTCTAAATCAAACACGGTTTGTGCTAGCTCCTTGAAACTTGACCAAATGAAGTAGTTCTAAGTTCTATCTCTATGGTTTGTTTCCTCCTGAAGTACCCCATGCAGAGACTGGCGCAAAACACTTTCGTTTGAAAGGGGTTGCCAAGCTTCCAAAAAACTACTAGTTTGCTGAAATCTCAGCAAACATTTTTTCACCAAATCTTGATGATACTTGGTGGTAATGATCAGTTCACTAATCCCACTTGGCTGCCCAACTTTCACTCTTCTAGGTTCAAGCGTTCGTTTCCAGTAACAGTATGAAATTTTAGGTTTCACTCTGTTTTCTGCTATATAGATAGATGTGTTTGAAACTCTAAATCAAACACGGTTTGTGCTAGCTCCGTGAAACTTGACAAAATGAAGTAGTTCTAAGTTCTATCTCTATGGTTTGTTTCCTCTTGAAGTACCCCATGCAGAGACTGGCAAAGAACACTTTCGTTTGAAAGGGGTTGCCAAGCTTCCAAAAAACTACTAGTTTGCTGAAATCTCAGCAACCGTTTTTTCACCAAATCTTGATAATACTTGGTGGTAATGATCAGTTCACTAAGCCCACTTGGCTGCCCAATTTTCACTCGTCTAGGTTCAAGCGTTCGTTTCCAGTAACACTTTGAATTTTTAGGTTTCACTCTGTTTTCTGCTATATAGATAGATGTGTTTGAAACTCTAAATCAAACACGGTTTGTGCTAGCTCCTTGAAACTTGACCAAATGAAGTAGTTCTAAGTTCTATCTCTATGGTTTGTTTCCTCCTGAAGTACCCCATGCAGAGACTGGCGAAGAACACTTTCGTTTGAAAGGGGTTGCCAAGCTTACAAAAAACTACTAGTTTGCTGAAATCTCAGCAACAATTTTTTCACCAAATCTTGATGATACTTGGTGGTAATGATCAGTTCACTAAGCCCACTTGGCTGCCCAGTTTTCACTCTTCTAGGTTCAAGCGTTCGTTTCCAGTAACACTTTGAATTTTTATGTTTCACTCTGTTTTCTGCTATATAGATAGATATGTTTGAAACTCTAAATCAAACACGGTTTGCGCTAGCTCCTTGAAACTTGACCAAATGAAGTAGTTCTAAGTTCTATCTCTATGGTTTGTTTCCTCTTGAAGTACCCCATGCAGAGACTGGCGAAGAACACTTTCGTTTTAAAGGGGTTGCCAAGCTTCCAAAAAACTACTAGTTTGCTGAAATCTCAGCAAACATTTTTTCACCAAATCTTGATGATACTTGGTGGTAATGATCAGTTCACTAATCCCACTTGGCTGCCCAACTTTCAATCTTCTAGGTTCAAGCGTTCGTTTAAAGTAACAGTTTGAATTTTTAGGTTTCACTCTGTTTTCTGCTATATAGATAGATGTGTTTGAAACTCTAAATCAAACACGGTTTGTGCTAGCTCCATGAAACTTGACAAAATGAAGTAGTTCTAAGTTCTATCTCTATGGTTTGTTTCCTCTTGAAATACCCCATGCAGAGACTGGCAAAGAACACTTTCGTTTGAAAGGGGTTGCCAAGCTTCCAAAAAACTACTAGTTTGCTGAAATCTCAGCAACCATTTTTTCACCAAATCTTGATGATACTTGGTGGTAATGATCAGTTCACTAAGCCCACTTGGCTGCCCAATTTTCACTCTTCTAGGTTCAAGCGTTCGTTTCCAGTAACACTTTGAATTTTTAGGTTTCACTCTGTTTTCTGCTATATAGATAGATGTGTTTGAAACTCTAAATCAAACACGGTTTGTGCTAGCTCCTTGAAACTTGACCAAATGAAGTAGTTCTAAGTTCTATCTCTATGGTTTGTTTCCTCCTGAAGTACCCCATGCAGAGACTGGCGAAAAACACTTTCGTTTGAAAGGGGTTGCCAAGCTTCCAAAAAACTACTAGTTTGCTGAAATCTCAGCAAACATTTTTTCACCAAATCTTGATGATACTTGGTGGTAATGATCAGTTCACTAATCCCACTTGGCTGCCCAACTTTCACTCTTCTAGGTTCAAGTGTTCGTTTCCAGTAACAGTTTGAATTTTTAGGTTTCACTCTGTTTTCTGCTATATAGATAGATGTGTTTGAAACTCTAAATCAAACACGGTTTGTGCTAGCTCCGTGAAACTTGAAAAAATGAAGTAGTTCTAAGTTCTATCTCTATGGTTTGTTTCCTCTTGAAGTACCCCATGCAGAGACTGGCAAAGAACACTTTCGTTTGAAAGGGGTTGCCAAGCTTCCAAAAAACTACTAGTTTGCTGAAATCTCAGCAACCATTTTTTCACCAAATCTTGATGATACTTGGTGGTAATGATCAGTTCACTAAGCCCACTTGGCTGCCCAATTTTCACTCTTCTAGGTTCAAGCGTTCGTTTCCAGTAACACTTTGAATTTTTAGGTTTCACTCTGTTTTCTGCTATATAGATAGATGTGTTTGAAACTCTAAATCAAACACGGTTTGTGCTAGCTCCTTGAAACTTGACCAAATGAAGTAGTTCTAAGTTCTATCTCTATGGTTTGTTTCCTCCTGAAGTACCCCATGCAGAGACTGGCGAAAAACACTTTCGTTTGAAAGGGGTTGCCAAGCTTCCAAAAAACTACTAGTTTGCTGAAATCTCAGCAAACATTTTTTCACCAAATCTTGATGATACTTGGTGGTAATGATCAGTTCACTAATCCCACTTGGCTGCCCAACTTTCACTCTTCTAGGTTCAAGCGTTCGTTTCCAGTAACAGTTTGAATTTTTAGGTTTCACTCTGTTTTCTGCTATATAGAAAGATGTGTTTGAAACTCTAAATCAAACACGGTTTGTGCTAGCTCCGTGAAACTTGACAAAATGAAGTAGTTCTAAGTTCTATCTCTATGGTTTGTTTCCTCTTGAAGTACCCCATGCAGAGACTGGCAAAGAACACTTTCGTTTGAAAGGGGTTGGGAAGCTTCCAAAAACTACTAGTTTGCTGAAATCTCAGCAACCGTTTTTTCACCAAATCTTGATAATACTTGGTGGTAATGATCAGTTCACTAAGCCCACTTGGCTGCCCAATTTTCACTCTTCTAGGTTCAAGCGTTCGTTTCCAGTAACACTTTGAATTTTTAATTTTCACTCTGTTTTCTGCTATATAGATAGATGTGTTTGAAACTCTAAATCAAACACGGTTTGTGCTAGCTCCTTGAAACTTGACCAAATGAAGTAGTTCTAAGTTCTATCTCTATGGTTTGTTTCCTCCTGAAGTACCCCATGCAGAGACTGGCGCAAAACACTTTCGTTTGAAAGGGGTTGCCAAGCTTCCAAAAAACTACTAGTTTGCTGAAATCTCAGCAAACATTTTTTCACCAAATCTTGATGATACTTGGTGGTAATGATCAGTTCACTAATCCCACTTGGCTGCCCAACTTTCACTCTTCTAGGTTCAAGCGTTCGTTTAAAGTAACAGTATGAAATTTTAGGTTTCACTCTGTTTTCTGCTATATAGATAGATGTGTTTGAAACTCTAAATCAAACACGGTTTGTGCTAGCTCCGTGAAACTTGACAAAATGAAGTAGTTCTAAGTTCTATCTCTATGGTTTGTTTCCTCTTGAAGTACCCCATGCAGAGACTGGCAAAGAACACTTTCGTTTGAAAGGGGTTGCCAAGCTTCCAAAAAACTACTAGTTTGCTGAAATCTCAGCAACCGTTTTTTCACCAAATCTTGATAATACTTGGTAGTAATGATCAGTTCACTAAGCCCACTTGGCTGCCCAATTTTCACTCGTCTAGGTTCAAGCGTTCGTTTCCAGTAACACTTTGAATTTTTAGGTTTCACTCTGTTTTCTGCTATATAGATAGATGTGTTTGAAACTCTAAATCAAACACGGTTTGTGCTAGCTCCTTGAAACTTGACCAAATGAAGTAGTTCTAAGTTCTATCTCTATGGTTTGTTTCCTCCTGAAGTACCCCATGCAGAGACTGGCGAAGAACACTTTCGTTTGAAAGGGGTTGCCAAGCTTACAAAAAACTACTAGTTTGCTGAAATCTCAGCAACAATTTTTTCACCAAATCTTGATGATACTTGGTGGTAATGATCAGTTCACTAAGCCCACTTGGCTGCCCAGTTTTCACTCTTCTAGGTTCAAGCGTTCGTTTCCAGTAACACTTTGAATTTTTATGTTTCACTCTGTTTTCTGCTATATAGATAGATATGTTTGAAACTCTAAATCAAACACGGTTTGCGCTAGCTCCTTGAAACTTGACCAAATGAAGTAGTTCTAAGTTCTATCTCTATGGTTTGTTTCCTCTTGAAGTACCCCATGCAGAGACTGGCGAAAAACACTTTCGTTTTAAAGGGGTTGCCAAGCTTCCAAAAAACTACTAGTTTGCTGAAATCTCAGCAAACATTTTTTCACCAAATCTTGATGATACTTGGTGGTAATGATCAGTTCACTAATCCCACTTGGCTGCCCAACTTTCAATCTTCTAGGTTCAAGCGTTCGTTTAAAGTAACAGTTTGAATTTTTAGGTTTCACTCTGTTTTCTGCTATATAGATAGATGTGTTTGAAACTCTAAATCAAACACGGTTTGTGCTAGCTCCGTGAAACTTGACAAAATGAAGTAGTTCTAAGTTCTATCTCTATGGTTTGTTTCCTCTTGAAGTACCCCATGCAGAGACTGGCAAAGAACACTTTCGTTTGAAAGGTGTTGCCAAGCTTCCAAAAAACTACTAGTTTGCTGAAATCTCAGCAACCATTTTTTCACCAAATCTTGATGATACTTGGTGGTAATGATCAGTTCACTAAGCCCACTTGGCTGCCCAATTTTCACTCTTCTAGGTTCAAGCGTTCGTTTCCAGTAACACTTTGAATTTTTAGGTTTCACTCTGTTTTCTGCTATATAGATAGATGTGTTTGAAACTCTAAATCAAACACGGTTTGTGCTAGCTCCTTGAAACTTGAAGAAATGAAGTAGTTCTAAGTTCTATCTCTATGGTTTGTTTCCTCCTGAAGTACCCCATGCAGAGACTGGCGAAAAACACTTTCGTTTGAAAGGGGTTGCCAAGCTTCCAAAAAACTACTAGTTTGCTGAAATCTCAGCAAACATTTTTTCACCAAATCTTGATGATACTTGGTGGTAATGATCAGTTCACTAATCCCACTTGGCTGCCCAACTTTCACTCTTCTAGGTTCAAGCGTTCGTTTCCAGTAACACTTTGAATTTTTAGGTTTCACTCTGTTTTCTGCTATATAGAAAGATGTGTTTGAAACTCTAAATCAAACACGGTTTGTGCTAGCTCCGTGAAACTTGACAAAATGAAGTAGTTCTAAGTTCTATCTCTATGGTTTGTTTCCTCTTGAAGTACCCCATGCAGAGACTGGCAAAGAACACTTTCGTTTGAAAGGGGTTGGGAAGCTTCCAAAAACTACTAGTTTGCTGAAATCTCAGCAACCGTTTTTTCACCAAATCTTGATAATACTTGGTGGTAATGATCAGTTCACTAAGCCCACTTGGCTGCCCAATTTTCACTCTTCTAGGTTCAAGCGTTCGTTTCCAGTAACACTTTGAATTTTTAGGTTTCACTCTGTTTTCTGCTATATAGATAGATGTGTTTGAAACTCTAAATCAAACACGGTTTGTGCTAGCTCCTTGAAACTTGACCAAATGAAGTAGTTCTAAGTTCTATCTCTATGGTTTGTTTCCTCCTGAAGTACCCCATGCAGAGACTGGCGCAAAACACTTTCGTTTGAAAGGGGTTGCCAAGCTTCCAAAAAACTACTAGTTTGCTGAAATCTCAGCAAACATTTTTTCACCAAATCTTGATGATACTTGGTGGTAATGATCAGTTCACTAATCCCACTTGGCTGCCCAACTTTCACTCTTCTAGGTTCAAGCGTTCGTTTCCAGTAACAGTATGAAATTTTAGGTTTCACTCTGTTTTCTGCTATATAGATAGATGTGTTTGAAACTCTAAATCAAACACGGTTTGTGCTAGCTCCGTGAAACTTGACAAAATGAAGTAGTTCTAAGTTCTATCTCTATGGTTTGTTTCCTCTTGAAGTACCCCATGCAGAGACTGGCAAAGAACACTTTCGTTTGAAAGGGGTTGCCAAGCTTCCAAAAAACTACTAGTTTGCTGAAATCTCAGCAACCGTTTTTTCACCAAATCTTGATAATACTTGGTGGTAATGATCAGTTCACTAAGCCCACTTGGCTGCCCAATTTTCACTCGTCTAGGTTCAAGCGTTCGTTTCCAGTAACACTTTGAATTTTTAGGTTTCACTCTGTTTTCTGCTATATAGATAGATGTGTTTGAAACTCTAAATCAAACACGGTTTGTGCTAGCTCCTTGAAACTTGACCAAATGAAGTAGTTCTAAGTTCTATCTCTATGGTTTGTTTCCTCCTGAAGTACCCCATGCAGAGACTGGCGAAGAACACTTTCGTTTGAAAGGGGTTGCCAAGCTTACAAAAAACTACTAGTTTGCTGAAATCTCAGCAACAATTTTTTCACCAAATCTTGATGATACTTGGTGGTAATGATCAGTTCACTAAGCCCACTTGGCTGCCCAACTTTCAATCTTCTAGGTTCAAGCGGTCGTTTCCAGTAACAGTTTGAATTTTTAGGTTTCACTCTGTTTTCTGCTATATAGATAGATGTGTTTGAAACTCTAAATCAAACACGGTTTGTGCTAGCTCCGTGAAACTTGACAAAATGAATTAGTTCTAAGTTCTATCTCTATGGTTTGTTTCCTCTGGAAGTACCCCATGCAGAGAGTGGCGAAGAACACTTTCGTTTGAAAGGGGTTGCCAAGCTTCCAAAAACTACTCGTTTGCTGAAATCTCAGCAAACATTTTTTCACCAAATCTTGATGATACTTGGTGGTAATGATCAGTTCACTAAGCCCACTTGGCTGCCCAATTTTCACTCTTCTAGGTTCAAGCGTTCGTTTCCAGTAACACTTTGAATTTTTATGTTTCACTCTGTTTTCTGCTATATAGATAGATGTGTTTGAAACTCTAAATCAAACACGGTTTGTGCTAGCTCCGTGAAACTTGACCAAATGAAGTAGTTCTAAGTTCTATCTCTATGGTTTGTTTCCTCTTGAAGTACCCCATGCAGAGACTGGCGAAAAACACTTTCGTTTTAAAGGGGTTGCCAAGCTTCCAAAAAACTACAAGTTTGCTGAAATCTCAGCAAACATTTTTTCACCAAATCTTGATGATACTTGGTGGTAATGATCAGTTCACTAATCCCACTTGGCTGCCCAACTTTCAATCTTCTAGGTTCAAGCGTTCGTTTCCAGTAACAGTTTGAATTTTTAGGTTTCACTCTGTTTTCTGCTATATAGATAGATGTGTTTGAAACTCTAAATCAAACACGGTTTGTGCTAGCTCCGTGAAACTTGACAAAATTAAGTAGTTCTAAGTTCTATCTCTATGGTTTGTTTCCTCTTGAAGTACCCCATGCACAGACTGGCGAAGAACACTTTCGTTTGAAAGGGGTTGCCAAGCTTCCAAAAAACTACTAGTTTGCTGAAATCTCAGCAAACATTTTTTCACCAAATCTTGATGATACTTGGTGGTAATGATCAGTTCACTAATCCCACTTGGCTGCCCACCTTTCACTCTTCTAGGTTCAAGCGTTCGTTTCCAGTAACAGTTTGAATTTTTAGGTTTCACTCTGTTTTCTGCTATATAGATAGATGTGTTTGAAACTCTAAATCAAACACGGTTTGTGCTAGCTCCCTGAAACTTGACAAAATGAAGTAGTTCTAAGTTCTATCTCTATGGTTTGTTTCCTCTTGAAGTACCCCATGCAGAGACTGGCAAAGAACACTTTCGTTTGAAAGGGGTTGCCAAGCTTCCAAAAAACTACTAGTTTGCTGAAATCTCAGCAACCATTTTTTCACCAAATTTTGATGATACTTGGTGGTAATGATCAGTTCACTAAGCCCACTTGGCTGCCCAATTTTCACTCTTCTAGGTTCAAGCGTTCGTTTCCAGTAACACTTTGAATTTTTAGGTTTCACTCTGTTTTCTGCTATATAGATAGATGTGTTTGAAACTCTAAATCAAACACGGTTTGTGCTAGCTCCTTGAAACTTGACCAAATGAAGTAGTTCTAAGTTCTATCTCTATGGTTTGTTTTCTCCTGAAGTACACCATGCAGAGACTGGCGAAAAACACTTTCGTTTTAAAGGGGTTGCCAAGCTTCCAAAAAACTACTAGTTTGCTGAAATCTCAGCAAACATTTTTTCACCAAATCTTGATGATACTTGGTGGTAATGATCAGTTCACTAATCCCACTTGGCTGCCCAACTTTCACTCTTCTAGGTTCAAGCGTTCGTTTCCAGTAACAGTTTGAATTTTTAGGTTTCACTCTGTTTTCTGCTATATAGATAGATGTGTTTGAAACTCTAAATCAAACACGGTTTGTGCTAGCTCTGTGAAACTTGACAAAATGAAGTAGTTCTAAGTTCTATCTCTATGGTTTGTTTCCTCTTGAAGTACCCCATGCAGAGACTGGCGAAGAACACTTTCGTTTGAAAGGGGTTGCCAAGCTTACAAAAAACTACTAGTTTGCTGAAACCTCAGCAACAATTTTTTCACCAAATCTTGATGATACTTGGTGGTAATGATCAGTTCACTAAGCCCACTTGGCTGCCCAATTTTCACTCTTCTAGGTTCAAGCGTTCGTTTCCAGTAACACTTTGAATTTTTATGTTTCACTCTGTTTTCTGCTATATAGATAGATATGTTTGAAACTCTAAATCAAACACGGTTTGCGCTAGCTCCTTGAAACTTGACCAAATGAAGTAGTTCTAAGTTCTATCTCTATGGTTTCTTTCCTCTTGAAGTACCCCATGCAGAGACTGGCGAAAAACACTTTCGTTTTAAAGGGGTTGCCAAGCTTCCAAAAAACTACTCGTTTGCTGAAATCTCAGCAAACATTTTTTCAACAAATCTTGATGATACTTGGTGGTAATGATCAGTTCACTATTCCCACTTGTATGCCCAACTTTCAATCTTCTAGGTTCAAGCGTTCGTTTCCAGTAACAGTTTGAATTTTTAGGTTTCACTCTGTTTTCTGCTATATAGATAGATGTGTTTGAAACTCTAAATCAAACACGGTTTGTGCTAGCTCCGTGAAACTTGACCAAATGAAGTAGTTCTAAGTTCTATCTCTATGGTTTGTTTCCTCTTGAAGTACCCCATGCAGAGACTGGTGAAGAACACTTTCGTTTGAAAGGGGTTGCCAAGCTTTCAAAAAACTACTCGTTTGCTGAAATCTCAGCAAACATTTTTTCACCAAATCTTGATGATACTTGGTGGTAATGATCAGTTCACTAAGCCCACTTGGCTGCCCAATTTTCACTCTTCTAGGTTCAAGCGTTCGTTTCCAGTAACACTTTGAATTTTTAGGTTTCACTCTGTTTTCTGCTATATAGATAGATGTGTTTGAAACTCTAAATCAAACACGGTTTGTGCTAGCTCCGTGAAACTTGACCAAATGAAGTAGTTCTAAGTTCTATCTCTATGGTTTGTTTCCTCTTGAAGTACCCCATGCAGAGACTGGCGAAAAACACTTTCGTTTTAAAGGGGTTGCCAAGCTTCCAAAAAACTACTAGTTTGCTGAAATCTCAACAAACATTTTTTCACCAAATCTTGATGATACTTGGTGGTAATGATCAGTTCACTAATCCCACTTGGCTGCCCAACTTTCAATCTTCTAGGTTCAAGCGTTCGTTTCCAGTAACAGTTTGAATTTTTAGGTTTCACTCTGTTTTCTGCTATATAGATAGATGTGTTTGAAACTCTAAATCAAACACGGTTTGTGGTAGCTCCGTGAAACTTGACAAAATGAAGTAGTTCTAAGTTCTATCTCTATGGTTTGTTTCCTCTTGAAGTACCCCATGCCGAGACTGGCAAAGAACACTTTCGTTTGAAAGGGGTTGCCAAGCTTCCAAAAAACTACTAGTTTGCTGAAATCTCAGCAAACATTTTTTCACCAAATCTTGATGATACTTGGTGGTAATGGTCAGTTCACTAATCCCACTTGGCTGCCCAACTTTCACTCTTCTAAATTCAAGCGTTCGTTTCCAGTAACAGTTGGAATTTTTAGGTTTCACTCTGTTTTCTGCTATATAGATAGATGTGTTTGAAACTCTAAATCAAACACGGTTTGTGCTAGCTCCGTGAAACTTGACAAAATGAAGTAGTTCTAAGTTCTATCTCTATGGTTTGTTTCCTCTTGAAGTACCCCATGCAGAGACTGGCAAAGAACACTTTCGTTTGAAAGGGGTTGCCAAGCTTCCAAAAAACTACTATTTTGCTGAAATCTCAGCAACCATTTTTTCAACAAATCTTGATGATACTTGGTGGTAATGATCAGTTCACTAAGCCCACTTGGCTGCCCAACTTTCACTCTTCTAGGTTCAAGCGTTCGTTTCCAGTAACAGTTTGAATTTTTAGGTTTCACTCTGTTTTCTGCTATATAGATAGATGTGTTTGAAACTCTAAATCAAACACGGTTTGTGCTAGCTCCGTGAAACTTGACAAAATGAAGTAGTTCTAAGTTCTATCTTTATGGTTTGTTTCCTCTTGAAGTACCCCATGCAGAGACTGGCGAAGAACACTTTCGTTTGAAAGGGGTTGCCAAGCTTCCAAAAAACTACTAGTTTGCTGAAATCTCAGCAAACATTTTTTCACCAAATCTTGATGATACTTGGTGGTAATGATCAGTTCACTAATCCCACTTGGCTGCCCAACTTTCACTCTTCTAGGTTCAAGCGTTCGTTTCCAGTAACACTTTGAATTTTTAGGTTTCACTCTGTTTTCTGCAATATAGATAGATGTGTTTGAAACTCTAAATCAAACACGGTTTGTGCTAGCTCCTTGAAACTTGACCAAATGAAGTAGTTCTAAGTTCTATCTCTATGGTTTGTTTCCTCTTGAAGTACCCCATGCAGAGACTGACGAAGAACACTTTCGTTTGAAAGGGGTTGGCAAGCTTACAAAAAACTACTAGTTTGCTGAAATCTCAGCAACAATTTTTTCACCAAATCTTGATGATACTTGGTGGTAATGATCAGTTCACTAAGCCCACTTGGCTGCCCAATTTTCACTCTTCTAGGTTCAAGCGTTCGTTTCCAGTAACACTTTGATTTTTTATGTTTCACTCTGTTTTCTGCTATATAGATAGATATGTTTGAAACTCTAAATCAAACACGGTTTGCGCTAGCTCCTTGAAACTTGACCAAATGAAGTAGTTCTAAGTTCTATCTCTATGGTTTATTTCCTCTTGAAGTACCCCATGCAGAGACTGGCGAAAAACACTTTCGTTTTAAAGGGGTTGCCAAGCTTCCAAAAAACTACTAGTTTGCTGAAATCTCAGCAAACATTTTTTTACCAAATCTTGATGATACTTGGTGGTAATGATCAGTTCACTATTCCCACTTGTATGCCCAACTTTCCATCTTCTAGGTTCAAGCGTTCGTTTCCAGTAACAGTTTGAATTTTTAGGTTTCACTCTGTTTTCTGCTATATAGATAGATGTGTTTGAAACTCTAAATCAAACACGGTTTGTGCTAGCTCCGTGAAACTTGACAAAATGAAGTAGTTCTAAGTTCTATCTCTATGGTTTATTTCCTCTTGAAGTACCCCATGCAGAGACTGGCGAAAAACACTTTCGTTTTAAAGGGGTTGCCAAGCTTCCAAAAAACTACTAGTTTGCTGAAATCTCAGCAAACATTTTTTTACCAAATCTTGATGATACTTGGTGGTAATGATCAGTTCACTATTCCCACTTGTATGCCCAACTTTCCATCTTCTAGGTTCAAGCGTTCGTTTCCAGTAACAGTTTGAATTTTTAGGTTTCACTCTGTTTTCTGCTATATAGATAGATGTGTTTGAAACTCTAAATCAAACACGGTTTGTGCTAGCTCCGTGAAACTTGACAAAATGAAGTAGTTCTAAGTTCTATCTCTATGGTTTGTTTCCTCTTGAAGTACCCCATGCAGAGACTGGCGAAGAACACTTTCGTTTGAAAGGGGTTGCCAAGCTTCCAAAAAACTACTAGTTTGCTGAAATCTCAGCAAACATTTTTTCACCAAATCTTGATGATACTTGGTGGTAATGATCAGTTCACTAATCCCACTTGGCTGCCCAACTTTCACTCTTCTAGGTTCAAGCGTTCGTTTCCAGTAACAGTTTGAATTTTTAGGTTTCACTCTGTTTTCTGCTATATAGATAGATGTGTTTGAAACTCTAAATCAAACACGGTTTGTGCTAGCTCCGTGAAACTTGACCAAATGAAGTAGTTCTAAGTTCTATCTCTATGGTTTGTTTCCTCTTGAAGTACCCCATGCAGAGACTGGCGAAGAACACTTTCGTTTGAAAGGGGTTGCCAAGCTTCCAAAAAACTACTAGTTTGCTGAAATCTCAGCAAACATTTTTTCACCAAATCTTGATGATACTTGGTGGTAATGATCAGTTCACTAATCCCACTTGGCTGCCCAACTTTCACTCTTCTAGGTTAAAGCGTTCGTTTCCAGTAACAGTTTGAATTTTTAGGTTTCACTCTGTTTTCTGCTATATAGATAGATGTGTTTGAAACTCTAAATCAAACACGGGTTTGTGCTAGCTCCGTGAAACTTGACCAAATGAAGTAGTTCTAAGTTCTATCTCTATGGTTTGTTTCTTCTTGAAGTACCCCCATGCAGAGACTGGCGAAAAACACTTTCGTTTTAAAGGGGTTGCCAAGCTTCCAAAAAACTACTAGTTTGCTGAAATCTCAGCAAACATTTTTTCACCAAATCTTGATGATACTTGGTGGTAATGATCAGTTCACTAATCCCACTTGGCTGCCCACCTTTCAATCTTCTAGGTTCAAGCGTTCGTTTCCAGTAACAGTTTGAATTTTTAGGTTTCACTCTGTTTTCTGCTATATAGATAGATGTGTTTGAAACTCTAAATCAAACACGGTTTGTGCTAGCTCCGTGAACCTTGACAAAATGAAGTAGTTCTAAGTAGTATCTCTATGGTTTGTTTCCTCTTGAAGTACCCGATGCAGAGACTGGCGAAAAACACTTTCGTTTGAAAGGGGTTGCCAAGATTCCAAAAAACTACTCGTTTGCTGAAATCTCAGCAAACATTTTTTCACCAAATCTTGATGATACTTGGTGGTAATGATCAGTTCACTAAGCCCACTTGGCTGCCCAACTTTCACTCTTCTAGGTTCAAGCGTTCGTTTCCAGTAACACTTTGAATTTTTAGGTTTCACTCTGTTTTCTGCTATATAGATAGATGTGTTTGAAACTCTAAATCAAACACGGTTTGTGCTAGCTCCTTGAAACTTGACCAAATGAAGTAGTTCTAAGTTCTATCTCTATGGTTTGTTTCCTCCTGAAGTACCCCATGCAGAGACTGGCGGAAAAACACTTTCGTTTTAAAGGGGTTGCCAAGCTTCCAAAAAACTACTAGTTTGCTGAAATCTCAGCAAACATTTTTTCACCAAATCTTGATGATACTTGGTGGTAATGATCAGTTCACTAATCCCACTTGGCTGCCCAACTTTCACTCTTCTAGGTTCAAGTGTTCGTTTCCAGTAACAGTTTGAATTTTTAGGTTTCACTCTGTTTTCTGCTATATAGATAGATGTGTTTGAAACTCTAAATCAAACACGGTTTGTGCTAGCTCCGTGAAACTTGAAAAAATGAAGTAGTTCTAAGTTCTATCTCTATGGTTTGTTTCCTCTTGAAGTACCCCATGCAGAGACTGGCAAAGAACACTTTCGTTTGAAAGGGGTTGCCAAGCTTCCAAAAAACTACTAGTTTGCTGAAATCTCAGCAACCATTTTTTCACCAAATCTTGATGATACTTGGTGGTAATGATCAGTTCACTAAGCCCACTTGGCTGCCCAATTTTCACTCTTCTAGGTTCAAGCGTTCGTTTCCAGTAACACTTTTGAATTTTTAGGTTTCACTCTGTTTTCTGCTATATAGATAGATGTGTTTGAAACTCTAAATCAAACACGGTTTGTGCTAGCTCCTTGAAACTTGACCAAATGAAGTAGTTCTAAGTTCTATCTCTATGGTTTGTTTCCTCCTGAAGTACCCCATGCAGAGACTGGCGAAAAACACTTTCGTTTGAAAGGGGGTTGCCAAGCTTCCAAAAAACTACTAGTTTGCTGAAATCTCAGCAAACATTTTTTCACCAAATCTTGATGATACTTGGTGGTAATGATCAGTTCACTAATCCCACTTGGCTGCCCAACTTTCACTCTTCTAGGTTCAAGCGTTCGTTTCCAGTAACAGTTTGAATTTTTAGGTTTCACTCTGTTTTCTGCTATATAGAAAGATGTGTTTGAAACTCTAAATCAAACACGGTTTGTGCTAGCTCCATGAAACTTGACAAAATGAAGTAGTTCTAAGTTCTATCTCTATGGTTTGTTTCCTCTTGAAGTACCCCATGCAGAGACTGGCAAAGAACACTTTCGTTTGAAAGGGTTGGGAAGCTTCCAAAAACTACTAGTTTGCTGAAATCTCAGCAACCGTTTTTTCACCAAATCTTGATAATACTTGGTGGTAATGATCAGTTCACTAAGCCCACTTGGCTGCCCAATTTTCACTCTTCTAGGTTCAAGCGTTCGTTTCCAGTAACACTTTGAATTTTTAGGTTTCACTCTGTTTTCTGCTATATAGATAGATGTGTTTGAAACTCTAAATCAAACACGGTTTGTGCTAGCTCCTTGAAACTTGACCAAATGAAGTAGTTCTAAGTTCTATCTCTATGGTTTGTTTCCTCCTGAAGTACCCCATGCAGAGACTGGCGCAAAACACTTTCGTTTGAAAGGGGTTGCCAAGCTTCCAAAAAACTACTAGTTTGCTGAAATCTCAGCAAACATTTTTTCACCAAATCTTGATGATACTTGGTGGTAATGATCAGTTCACTAATCCCACTTGGCTGCCCAACTTTCACTCTTCTAGGTTCAAGCGTTCGTTTCCAGTAACAGTATGAAATTTTAGGTTTCACTCTGTTTTCTGCTATATAGATAGATGTGTTTGAAACTCTAAATCAAACACGGTTTGTGCTAGCTCCGTGAAACTTGACAAAATGAAGTAGTTCTAAGTTCTATCTCTATGGTTTGTTTCCTCTTGAAGTACCCCATGCAGAGACTGGCAAAGAACACTTTCGTTTGAAAGGGGTTGCCAAGCTTCCAAAAAACTACTAGTTTGCTGAAATCTCAGCAACCGTTTTTTCACCAAATCTTGATAATACTTGGTGGTAATGATCAGTTCACTAAGCCCACTTGGCTGCCCAATTTTCACTCGTCTAGGTTCAAGCGTTCGTTTCCAGTAACACTTTGAATTTTTAGGTTTCACTCTGTTTTCTGCTATATAGATAGATGTGTTTGAAACTCTAAATCAAACACGGTTTGTGCTAGCTCCTTGAAACTTGACCAAATGAAGTAGTTCTAAGTTCTATCTCTATGTTTGTTTCCTCCTGAAGTACCCCATGCAGAGACTGGCGAAGAACACTTTCGTTTGAAAGGGGTTGCCAAGCTTACAAAAAACTACTAGTTTGCTGAAATCTCAGCAACAATTTTTTCACCAAATCTTGATGATACTTGGTGGTAATGATCAGTTCACTAAGCCCACTTGGCTGCCCAGTTTTCACTCTTCTAGGTTCAAGCGTTCGTTTCCAGTAACACTTTGAATTTTTATGTTTCACTCTGTTTTTCTGCTATATAGATAGATATGTTTGAAACTCTAAATCAAACACGGTTTGCGCTAGCTCCTTGAAACTTGACCAAATGAAGTAGTTCTAAGTTCTATCTCTATGGTTTGTTTCCTCTTGAAGTACCCCATGCAGAGACTGGCGAAGAACACTTTCGTTTTAAAAGGGGTTGCCAAGCTTCCAAAAACTACTAGTTTGCTGAAATCTCAGCAAACATTTTTTCACCAAATCTTGATGATACTTGGTGGTAATGATCAGTTCACTAATCCCACTTGGCTGCCCAACTTTCAATCTTCTAGGTTCAAGCGTTCGTTTAAAGTAACAGTTTGAATTTTTAGGTTTCACTCTGTTTTCTGCTATATAGATAGATGTGTTTGAAACTCTAAATCAAACACGGTTTGTGCTAGCTCCATGAAACTTGACAAAATGAAGTAGTTCTAAGTTCTATCTCTATGGTTTGTTTCCTCTTGAAATACCCCATGCAGAGACTGGCAAAGAACACTTTCGTTTGAAAGGGGTTGCCAAGCTTCCAAAAAACTACTAGTTTGCTGAAATCTCAGCAACCATTTTTTCACCAAATCTTGATGATACTTGGTGGTAATGATCAGTTCACTAAGCCCACTTGGCTGCCCAATTTTCACTCTTCTAGGTTCAAGCGTTCGTTTCCAGTAACACTTTGAATTTTTAGGTTTCACTCTGTTTTCTGCTATATAGATAGATGTGTTTTGAAACTCTAAATCAAACACGGTTTGTGCTAGCTCCTTGAAACTTGACCAAATGAAGTAGTTCTAAGTTCTATCTCTATGGTTTGTTTCCTCCTGAAGTACCCCATGCAGAGACTGGCGAAAAACACTTTCGTTTGAAAGGGGTTGCCAAGCTTCCAAAAAACTACTAGTTTGCTGAAATCTCAGCAAACATTTTTTCACCAAATCTTGATGATACTTGGTGGTAATGATCAGTTCACTAATCCCACTTGGCTGCCCAACTTTCACTCTTCTAGGTTCAAGTGTTCGTTTCCAGTAACAGTTTGAATTTTTAGGTTTCACTCTGTTTTCTGCTATATAGATAGATGTGTTTGAAACTCTAAATCAAACACGGTTTGTGCTAGCTCCGTGAAACTTGAAAAAATGAAGTAGTTCTAAGTTCTATCTCTATGGTTTGTTTCCTCTTGAAGTACCCCATGCAGAGACTGGCAAAGAACACTTTCGTTTGAAAGGGGTTGCCAAGCTTCCAAAAAACTACTAGTTTGCTGAAATCTCAGCAACCATTTTTTCACCAAATCTTGATGATACTTGGTGGTAATGATCAGTTCACTAAGCCCACTTGGCTGCCCAATTTTCACTCTTCTAGGTTCAAGCGTTCGTTTCCAGTAACACTTTGAATTTTTAGGTTTCACTCTGTTTTCTGCTATATAGATAGATGTGTTTGAAACTCTAAATCAAACACGGTTTGTGCTAGCTCCTTGAAACTTGACCAAATGAAGTAGTTCTAAGTTCTATCTCTATGGTTTGTTTCCTCCTGAAGTACCCCATGCAGAGACTGGCGAAAAACACTTTCGTTTGAAAGGGGTTGCCAAGCTTCCAAAAAACTACTAGTTTGCTGAAATCTCAGCAAACATTTTTTCACCAAATCTTGATGATACTTGGTGGTAATGATCAGTTCACTAATCCCACTTGGCTGCCCAACTTTCACTCTTCTAGGTTCAAGCGTTCGTTTCCAGTAACAGTTTGAATTTTTAGGTTTCACTCTGTTTTCTGCTATATAGAAAGATGTGTTTGAAACTCTAAATCAAACACGGTTTGTGCTAGCTCCGTGAAACTTGACAAAATGAAGTAGTTCTAAGTTCTATCTCTATGGTTTGTTTCCTCTTGAAGTACCCCATGCAGAGACTGGCAAAGAACACTTTCGTTTGAAAGGGGTTGGGAAGCTTCCAAAACTACTAGTTTGCTGAAATCTCAGCAACCGTTTTTTCACCAAATCTTGATAATACTTGGTGGTAATGATCAGTTCACTAAGCCCACTTGGCTGCCCAATTTTCACTCTTCTAGGTTCAAGCGTTCGTTTCCAGTAACACTTTGAATTTTTAATTTTCACTCTGTTTTCTGCTATATAGATAGATGTGTTTTGAAAACTCTAAATCAAACACGGTTTGTGCTAGCTCCTTGAAACTTGACCAAATGAAGTAGTTCTAAGTTCTATCTCTATGGTTTGTTTCCTCCTGAAGTACCCCATGCAGAGACTGGCGCAAAACACTTTCGTTTGAAAGGGGTTGCCAAGCTTCCAAAAAACTACTAGTTTGCTGAAATCTCAGCAAACATTTTTTCACCAAATCTTGATGATACTTGGTGGTAATGATCAGTTCACTAATCCCACTTGGCTGCCCAACTTTCACTCTTCTAGTTCAAGCGTTCGTTTAAAGTAACAGTATGAAATTTTAGGTTTCACTCTGTTTCTGCTATATAGATAGATGTGTTTGAAACTCTAAATCAAACACGGTTTGTGCTAGCTCCGTGAAACTTGACAAAATGAAGTAGTTCTAAGTTCTATCTCTATGGTTTGTTTCCTCTTGAAGTACCCCATGCAGAGACTGGCAAAGAACACTTTCGTTTGAAAGGGGTTGCCAAGCTTCCAAAAAACTACTAGTTTGCTGAAATCTCAGCAACCGTTTTTTCACCAAATCTTGATAATACTTGGTAGTAATGATCAGTTCACTAAGCCCACTTGGCTGCCCAATTTTCACTCGTCTAGGTTCAAGCGTTCGTTTCCAGTAACACTTTGAATTTTTAGGTTTCACTCTGTTTTCTGCTATATAGATAGATGTGTTTGAAACTCTAAATCAAACACGGGTTTGTGCTAGCTCCTTGAAACTTGACCAATGAAGTAGTT